>NC_047107.1:13388215-13428215 GCF_902500255.1 Thalassophryne amazonica | reverse complement strand
TCACAGCTGGAGTGTGTGTGCACGTGCCTGTCGTGCACAGCTGAATTTCACTCACATTCAACATGTGCTGAACGTGAGCCGTCATGCCGGCAGCGACGCCCCGGTTTTCTGTAGCAGGTTCCCTGTTGTGGCGCTGATGAAGCCGGCAGGCAGTGGGCTGAGACAAACGGATGATCTGCTGTCACGTCACGGCGTCCAGGTTCAGCTGACGTGACAAGTCGCCAAAAAGTTAAACAGGGCAACAGTCAGTTTTTAAGAACATATTATCATGATGTTCAGCACTGCTTTGATCAGGTTGATCGTCCAGTTTTTTTTTTTCCTTGACCTTAGGTTTGACCTCATGTGGGAGGTTGCAGGACAGATTAATTAAACTCATGAACTGTTTTCTGATGGAAGGATCAGACGGCAAAACCTGGAAGTCATTTTGTGGATCCGTTATGGATCTGCGTGTGGATTTGACACGTTTCACGCCAGATGCCACGTGTACATGGAGAACGGGCATGGGTGGTCTTGAACAGGGAACCTTAAGTATTGGAAGCAAGTGCAATAACCAGTCTCAACACCATCAATGCTCTCAGTGTCTTCTTGATCCATTACTTCATCTGAAGGCCTTTAGGAGGGGGTGGAGCTTATCACTGAGTCATGTAATGATCAGTTCATTTGTGTTTGAGTAAACATGACAGATTGATTTGATGAGGTCGAAAGAATTCTTGTGACGCTAACATAAAGTGCGTTCTGATCTGGAGGCCTGTCTGCTCCTCACGTTCAACCTTCAGATTTTTATTGGTGGGTTCATGAGCGGTTTTGGAGCTCGCAATGAGGTGAGACTCGCCGCTGTAAATGGTGATGAGTTCTAAAGATGCTTGTCGTTTTGCCCGCAGCGCTGAGCTGTAACGAGAACGATGGCGAGTCCATGGACAGAGACTCTCAGTACAGCTCCAGTCAGAAGACCAAGCGCATGAGGACGTCCTTCAAGCACCACCAGCTGAGGACCATGAAGTCCTACTTCGCCATCAACCACAACCCAGACGCCAAGGACCTCAAACAGCTCGCCCAGAAGACCGGCCTCACCAAGCGGGTTTTACAGGTAACAGCTGAACCGCCAACACCAGCACAGCCGCTGAAAACCAAAGTTTATCCAGAAGTACGAACAGGATACCTTGATGTTTTTTTTTGTTTCTTTTTGAAAAGCTAGTTCAAAAAAAAAAAAAAAAGAAGAAGCAAAAACTCCCATTTCTCATTTCCTCTTGGAAAAATAAAATGCTGCCTGTTCGGTGCGTTCACACTGTCGTGCAAAATGGCTGGAATTAAAAAGAAGGAAAACAGGAAGTGTGGCTCCTGTTGATGACTGTGAGATAAAAACGAGAGAAATCACAACACAACAGGCGAAAGTAAATTATTCAGAGGACTGAGACAAAGAGGAAAAGCTTTCTGATTCAACATTTTCTTAAAAAAAAAAAAAACACGCACAAAAATCCTTCATCCTGCTGTTTTAATTAACGCTCGCACAAAACAAAGCAGCCGTTTTGCTTTGATGAGTTTTTATGGCTGTTATTCCTGTTTCCCAAGACTCCATCACTAAACACGCAAAAAAGAAAAAAAAAAAAAATCACAGCACTGATGGACAACTCGGTCTGTTAAGTGGGGGTCGGCCTTCTGGGGGGCGGGGCCTCTCAGGAGGCTTCTTAGTCAAGTGATTATTGCAAAAGCACAGTACATGTGTGATTATTTATTTTTTGTTTTTTTTAAAGTGTGCGTGGTGCTCCAGACTTACACACACTTTTGGAGATGTGCACTGGTGTCTTAAATGAACTGCTAGTCAATATCACACTTTTTATTTTATTTTGTTTTTTTCTTGGGTCACTGTGGCACAAGGCCAAGCAGGTTGAGGGTTCAGTGTCCTGCTCAGAGACACTTTACGTTGTGTTGGAGCTGATGTTTTCCGCTTGGTTTTAGCAGCTCTGTGTGTGACTTTAACTGTCTTCAGTTTCACTTCAGGCCACGTTGAACAGCCGTGTTCTGAGGTGCACCATTATTATTTGTTCTTATGTTGCTGTGCTGCTGTATATTTATTATTTTTGTTTTTTGTTTTTTTGTTTAGTGGGAAGTATTTTGACAATCCCCGTGAAAGAGTTGGACATGAACATGACATTTTTGTGGTGGACACATAAAATGAATGGTGGCTGTGAGATGTTTGGAAATGTTTAAAAATGTTTCTCTGACAGTTTTTTTTTTTTTTTTTTTTCGAGTGACCTCATGTGACTCATGTGCAACATAACATGCAATGAGGCGTGTACTTTAGTTTTGTTCACCATGAGGTTTAAAATGTTCTCACAAAGCACCAAAATCCTGTTTTTTTTTTTTCCTGTGATCTAAAGTTTTTGAGGAACCACGGTTAGTCCTCCCAGCATGCATTTGGTGCATTGATGAGGTTAAATCAAAAGTGTACCTGTTTCATCATTTAAAGAAATATATATATATATATATATATATATATATATATATATATATATATATATATATATATATATATATATATATATATATAATATCTCCAAATGAGAAGAAGTTGGGGAGGTATTCATTCATTTATTCATTCATTTTCTGCGCTTATCCGGGTCACAGTGGCAGTTGACCAATCAGCTTAGCTCATACTTCCCTGTGAACAATATAGAAAGTGCAAAAAAAAAAAAAAAAAAAACATAAGAAAAAAATGGTATGGGGTAATTTGGGGTAGTAATGAGGTCTGAAAAAAAAAAAACAATCCATAATGGTATGTCAAACAGGTGACTGGAATCATGGTTTGGTACAAAAGCAGTATCCATTAAAGGCTGACTCTCTGAGGAGCAAAAATGGGCAGAGGATTTCCAGTTTGTCGACAAATGTGTGAAAAAAATGCTTTGAAATGTTTGAAAACAAAGGCGGCACGGTGGCTTAGTGGTTAGCACTGTTGCCTCACAGCGAGAAGGTCATGGGTTCCCATGGCCTTTCTGTGTGGAGTTTGCATGTTCTCCCCGTGTTTGCGTGGGTTTCCTTCGGGTGCTCTGGTTTCCTCCCACATCCAAAGATATGCGGGTTAGGTGGATTGGAATCTTTAAATTGTCCTTAGGTGTGCTTGTGGGTGTGTCTGTGTTTGTTTGTCTGTTTGTGGCCCTGCGACAGACTGGCGTCCTGTCCTGGGTGCACCCCGCCTCACACCCTATGACTGCTGGGATAGGCTCCAGCCCCCCGTGATCCTTAATTGGACTAAGTGTTAGAAGATGGATGGATGGATGTTTGAAAACAAATTAAAAAACAGGGCAACAGTCAGTTTTTAAGAACATATTATTATGACGTTCAACACAGCTTTGAGCAGGTTGATCATTCAGTTTTTCTAAGAAATATTGGAAGGGATTTGCACATTTCCCTCTCAACAGTGCATCGTATCATAATATGATTCAATGAATCATCAATAGCTGATATAACCACAAGGGCAAGGGACTACTTTGGGAAGTCTTTACAATACAGCTTTTCATTCAAAAAAATGCCACTTAATAGTTTACTAGGCAGAAAAGAAGCCTCATGTTAAAGTTGTACAGAAGCAGCATTGATGTCTCTGGGCTTAGATGCATGTTGGTTGGACTGTGACACAGTGGAAACATATACTGTGGTCAAAAGAATCAGTATTCCAGATAGTTTTTGGAAGAAATGTACATCATGTTCTCTGGACCAAAGACAAAAAGGCCATCCAGACGGTTATCAGCAACAAGTCCAAAAACCAGGGTGTGTCTTGGTATGGGGTTGTGCCAGTGCCTTTAGTAAAGGCAATTTACACTTCTCTGATGGCTACATTAATTCAGAAAAGTACACTGATATTTCACAGCAAGATATGCTGCCTTCAACATGACATCTTTTCCACATCTGTCCATGCATTTTACAAAAAGACTTTGCAAAACCACCCTGTGCAACTTTACAAAGGCATGGCTGCAGACGAAGAGGGTACAGACACGGGACTGGCCCGCCTGCAGTCCCCAGTCCTGACCTGTCCCGCCTGCAGTCCCCTGTCCCTCAACAGTGAATGTGTGATGAATTTTGAAAGGAGACCTTAAGATGTGTTTGCAGGGACAATGGGACAAAATAACACCTGAAACATTTAATGGCTTTGTATCATCAGTGACAAAACATACAAAGTGTTGTGAGAAGGAATGGTGGCATCACAAAACGGTAAAAACTTCAGCGCCTCAACTGTCTGAATGTGCTGCAGGCCTGAAATGCAGGAATGGATGGATTGTGTATTAACAAATGAAATGAAGTTGACCGGAAAAAAGTGAAGTATGTTGGATTTGTACAATCTGCAATGAATTAAAAGTTAAAGTAAATATAAGAATCATTCTAGGATTTTTATTGATTTATGTAATTTATTTTGTTTATTTTATTTTTTTTTTTGTACAGTCACAACTTTTCATGATTTGGGGTTGAAAGACAAATTAAATACCTCCATTCCACCAAACCACAGAGGAGGGTTAGGGTTGTGCTGTTTGTTTGTAAAAACTAAAACACCAAACATTTTGGGGGTGATGGGATTGGGCCCATTTTCAGTTCATCTCCCAGTGTGTCCTTTTATGGCTTGAACATTCTTGCCTGATGATCACATTGTGAAGAGCACGTTTCTGACTGGCTACCTCTGTCTGTTATGGCATTGATAAAAGTTGGCGGCGGCTAAGTCCTGCAGAGGTTTGTGCGCTCCACCTGCACCTTCTTGATCTGAATGTAATATATTACTTTTGAAAGAATGTTTTGCAACAATGATTTTCAAGTGAAGATGATGTAAAATGAGATGAAGCTGGTGCTGTAGTTTTGGGGCTGCTGTGGGTGGCTTTTGGGATCAGGGACATGCTGTTGTACTTTTCTTTGACAGTTGTTGGTCATACCTGATATCTAACAAACGTGTCCCGTCTTAGGTATGGTTCCAAAATGCTCGGGCCAAATTCAGGAGGAACTTGCTGCGGCAGGAGAGCAGCGGGGTGGACAAGGCATCGGATGGTTCGACGCTACAGGGAGGCACGCCGTCGGGGCCGGCTTCGGAAATCTCCAATGCCTCAATGAGCCCCTCCAGCACCCCCACCACCCTGACAGACTTGACCAACCCCACAATGCCCACGGTCACCTCCGTGCTGACTTCGGTGCCTGGCGGCATGGAGGTGCACGAGTGCCGGAGCCCGTCACAGACCACACTAACCAGCCTGTTCTGATCGTCCACGCAGCCGTGCTCCGCCCTGCTGGATCTACACGTGAGCACTGCTGAGTCCAAACGTGAGCCGGAGCAGAACAGAGAAGGTAACGGACACACGTGAGATTTGACTTTTCCAGACGGTTTGCGTCATCAGGCGGCTCGGCCTCACACAGTTGTTGTTATTTTGATGTTGTCTTGTCGAGAACTGAGGAGACTTGATTTACATTTTTCAATGTTTACCAAAAGAGACTGCTGAAACAAAAACAAGAACTGCTTAATTTTTGGAAGCTTTTTTCCAGCACAGTATTTATGTTGGTGTACAAGAGTCACTGTTAGAAAGATTGTAAAAAATTCTTTCTTTTGGAAATCTGGGATTAAACAGGTTACAATATCCTGACTGTCACGTGCCTTTTACACTTTATCTGGGGAGGAGGGCGGAGCTCGCTGGTGTGTGTGTGTGTGTGTGCATGCCATGCACACAGTGTATCCTGACCTGCACATTGATGCAGTCGGTGTGTTCTGCACTTTAACCTGTGACCCTGATCGGAGATGAAAAGCCGCAGCATCTCAAAATGAGATACAATTTTTAGAGCTAATGGGGTCTTGGGTAAAGGCTCATCATGTGACTTTCCTTGCAGACGTGTGTGTGTGTGTTTGTGTGCGTGTCCAATCTGACCTGAGGTCAAGAAAAACTGAAACATTTGAAACCTGGCTCACTGAGCTTTCAAAGCTCATGTCTGCTTACGTTTTGTTCATCACTGTGTTTTAATAAGTTCTCTAAAAGCCAGAGAGAGCGGTGGATCCTCTTTGCATCCTGTGAGCTGAAGTTTGTGAATGAACACACAGAAGATTAATTCTGCAAAGAATATGAAATATTATGTTCCACAAATAATGACTGTTTATGAGTGCAATGGTAAGAATATTTTCAGCAGATGAAAATATTTCATTGCATGAATGGAAAATATTACTTGTTTAATATGACACATAAATAGCTTCCTTGCATCATGGACACATTTTTATGAAAAGGTAGCGGAGTGGTTTAGACAAGAGGAATATATGGAACCAAAAAGAATGGTAAATGGAACCAAACTGCATCAAAAATGATGAAAATCATACAATGGGCTATTTTTCTAAACTATGGGACAAATAATCAGTGCCACGTAATATAAAATCAAACAATCAAATGTCAACGATGTACAGTATTTTGGAGTTATATTAAATCATATGAAATATATTCAAACAAAACAATGTACCGTACAATTTAAAAATTCTAGCTTTTTAATGGATTTTAAATCAGTCTGCTGAAAAAAAACCCAAATATCCAAACATTCCTTTTATAATTATATATATATTTTTTCTATTTCAGCATAGAAAGTCATCAGTTATCACGTTAATCAAATTTAATTTATTTATATAGCCCCAAATCACAACATAGGTTACCCCAAAACCACTTCAAAAAGGGTCAAACATTATTCAACCCCCCCCCGGGAATAAACACAGTAGTACTAGTTATATACAACCGAGACCAGGTTTTGTATCAAGATATAGACCTGTTCCATCCTTCCATCCACCCATACCCGCTTACTCCAATTAAGGGTTATGTGACAAGCCTGTTCCACAAATTTAAATTACATGAATGAAATAAAAGAAAGACAATGTGATCTTTGAAGATGACCACTCAGTAAAACCTGATTAAATATAATTCTGTTTTCGCAGAACTTGCAGGAGATGATCTAATCTAAGTTCTGTTTTTTATGCTGTAATTTGTCACCTAAGACTTTTGCACAGTGCTGCATAAAGAGTGACAAATAATCCATTCACACATGAAATTTTATTCCATATTACTCTTCAGGAAAAGCCCAAAGAAGGTAAATTTTCAGTGAAACCAACAATGCAACATTAATTCTTAGTTTTTGGGAAACTGAAGGGCACACAGATTTTTTAATAATGCCAATGTTAAAATGAGAGTCTTTGTTGAACGGAATCCTCATTGAGCTGTTTGACTTTTAAACATTCCATTACATAGTTATTTTTAAGAAAGACATTGTAACGAGGCTGAATAAAAATATTTGGAGCAGACAGGAAAATGTCTTTGAGGATAAAAATGTCATTGCCATAGACAAAACTCAGAGGAATTAAATTGTAACTAGCATTTTGCCCGTGGGGATCCATGGGCTCTACATTGGGTTGTGTTCATAAAATAGGTAGCTGACATTTTTCAAAGGTGATAATAAATTATGCAAACTTTCTATAATGAGTTGGAATGGTGTGTGAGTCCAGAATGTTTTTAGAACTTTAGACCTCAACAGTTTTTAGAAGAACTCAACTCTTATTTCCTGTTAATTACATATTTTTTTTTATCTTAATTTACTGTCTTAATGTATTTCTAAATTAATGTTCTTGTTATCATATACACACTATTATTATTATTATTATTATTATTACTACTACTTCTATTTTGTCATTTGATTTTTAAATGGACCACAGTGGAAATAAGTGTTTTCACGTCATATCATGCATGGATTTGTTACATAGTTACAATTATACTTACATTGAACTTACTAAATAAAATCATGCACGCGCGCACACACACACACACACACACACACACACACACACACACACACGCTTTTAATATATAGATCAGGGGTGGGCAACCTGTTCCAGAAAGGGCCAAGAGGGTGCAGGTTTTCTTTGCAGCCACTGATTCCACCAGGTGATTTCACTGATTAACTGATTCCATCTGCTCAAAGTGATATTAATTAGTGAAATCACCTGGTGGAATCAGTGGCTGCAAAGAAATCCTGCACCCTCTTGGCCCTTTCTGGAACAAGTTGCCCACCCCTGATGTAGATGATTTACCACACCCTGCTGGAATGGCATGAGTCCAGAATGTAATTGTCAACGTCCATTGTTCAATGTGGTTAGCTTATATCTGTAGTTTCTCCAAAAATATTAGTCCTATCAGCGTTCCATTTTGGTGGCATTAATCCTTGACCCAAAATACATAAGCATACCAAATGGCAAATATCAGCTCTCTTCTGTTTGTCTGTGATTGAAATTACATGCACGCATTCACACATTCAGAGCTTCTTGTGTTTTCTGCAATCTACTGCAAGCAGGTGCTTTTAATTTTACACATCCACAAACAGAGACGGTGGTGGAAGACATCAAATACACTACAGTTTTCACTCATGGCAACAGCACCATGACACTTAACTAAACTGACTAAACCAGTTGAACTACAAAAACACAATAAATCAATAAGACTAACAACACTGTTAAACTAACATGAACTACAATAACAACATTTAAAACTCCAAACTCCCATGGTATATCGCAGCACAATGTCAATTGTCTACTGTTGTTCGCAAATACCGCTAATTTCTCCAAAAAATATTAGTCCTATCAACTTTCTGTTTCTGCAACATTCATCCTTGATCCAAAATACATAAGCATACCAAACAGCAAATGTCAGCTCTCTCCAATTTCTCCGTGATTGAAGCCATACGCATGCACAGATGCATGCATGCATACAGAGGCCACTTGGCTATTACTATAATATATATTTCAGGTGTGACCCCATGAGACATCTGCATAAAAAAGAATTTTTGCAGTCTGTTCACTGAGGATGAATGAGTGAAATGACACAGTGAATGTGAAATGGACAATTGAAAAATGTTAAGTTTTACCTGAAACAACTAAGAAATATTTGAAAATCCTGATGGTCAGCGAGAGACTGATACCAGCACCAAAATCTCCAACAGGATACAACTCTGCACAAACAGACTCACTTTAGAATGATCAGAATAATAAGATCTGTCTGCACATTTAAAACACAAAATATTGTAAAACCAATTGTGAGTCCACAGTTTAAATGTTGGTGTTAACTTTTATAACGGTGCCAACATGACGTCCTGCTTCATTTTTCTAATGGCAGTACTGCCACGTGCTGAGCGCTTATCAGTCACTTCATAAACGTCCTGTCGGTATCGGTCCAGTCTGAGGGCACCACTAATGCCATACTTCAATGCATCCCGCACACTGCAGAACCACCTTGGGTCCTGGATAGCAACCACCTAAGCAGACAACCAATCCATCACCACTTCTTCAAAGTAACCATCTGTCTGTCACAGCCAAGTGAAACGTGGCCGTGTCCTCGGCTTTCTCCAGCTGCTGGGGTGATGTTCCCTAACAATGCAATTGATGCTTTTCATCTGAGCTGCTCCAAGTAACATTAAATTACTCAAATAACTAATTAGATTCCACAAAGGAGGCGTTATTCCATGCACTGCTGTGACTTCTGGCCACGATGCACAAAAAGACAGAAATCAGCACTTTACCAATCACCACTTTAGTGTCTGTTTTGGTAGTTTCACTCTGAAACAACAGTTTGTACAGTTTTTTTTTCTGGCTGAGGTGGAAGATGTGATGAAACTAGGATTTAGGAAAAAATACTGACTTATTTAAAAAAAAATGTAGCAGCAGGTAGTTGTACTTCTACAGGACGTGATCAGGAGAGTAAAAACAAAAAAGAAATTGTAAAGCTCATTGTTAATTTCTGTCTGTAGGATCCACATCATAAATCATATCTCACATTTTAGAAATATGTGAGATATGTAACTTAAAGGTGGGAGCAGCTGGTTGCATCAAATAATGACTTTTTATTGCTCTGGAAAATGTGAATGTTAAATTGAGCAATATAATAACACCTTAAATGTATATACAGTGCATCTGAAAAGTATTTACAGCATTTCACCTTTTCCACATTTTGTTATGCACAAAATACAGCCTTATTCCAAAATGGAGTAAATTGATTTTTTTTCCCCCTCAAAATTCTTTCACAACACCCCATAATGACAACATGAAAAAAGTTTTTTTTATGTATTTTATTTTTTGCTAATTTATTAAAAATATAAAACTAATCATGTACATAAGCTTTCACTCCCTTTGATCAACATTTTGTTGATGCACCTTTGGCAGCAATTACAGACTCAAGACTTCTGGAATATGATGCCACAAGCTCGGTGCACCTATCATTGGCAGTTTTTTTTTTCCATTCCTCTTTGCAGCACCTCTCAAGCTCCATCAGGTTGGATGTGGAGCGTCAGTTCACAGACATTTTCAGATCTCTCCACAGATGTTCAATCGGATTCAGGTCTGGGCCACTGCGTTGATATCTTGGCTGTGTGCTTAGGGTCATTGTCCTGCTGAAAGAAGAACCATCGCTCCAGTCTGAGGTCAAGAGCGCTCTGGAACAGGTTTTCATATAGGATGTCTCTGTATGTTGCTGCATTCATCTTTCCCTCAATCCTGACTAGTCTCCCAGTTCCTGCCGCTGAAAAACATCCCCACAGCATGATGCTGCCACCACCATGCTTCACTGTAGGGATGGTGACTGGTTTCTTCCAAACATGATCCCTGAAATTCACACCAAAGAGTTCAATCTTTGTCTCCTCAGACCAGAGAATTTTGTTTCTCATGGTCTGAGAGTCCTTCAGGTGCCTTTTGACAAACTCCATGTGGGCTGCCATTTGCCTTTCACTAAGGATTGGCTTCTTTCTGGTCATTCTACCATACAAGCCTGATTCTCCTCTCTCCACAAAAGAATGCTGGAGCTCTGACAGAGTGACCATTGGGTCCTTGTTCACCTCCCTGATTAATGCCCTCCTTCCCTGATCACTCAGTTTAGAGGGGCGACCAGATCTAGGTGAAACATCACCTATAAACAGGTGATGGAGGCCACTGTGCTCATTTGGACCTTCTTGGTTAAACTTAACCTGCTTGGTTTGTGCTCTGACATGTACTGTCAACTGTGGGACCTTATATGTAGACAGGTGTGTGTCTTTCCAAATCATGTCCAATCAACTGAATTTACCCCAGGTGGACTCCGATTAAGCTGGAGAAACATCTCAAGGATGATTAGTGGAAACAGGATGCACCTGAGCTCAATTTTGAGCTTCATACCATAGCCTGTGAATACTTACGTATACGTGATTTCTTAGGTTTTTTATTTTTTTTTTATTTTCATTTTTAATAAATGTGCCAAAATGGAAAAAAAAACCAACAAAACAAAACAAAAAAACAAAAACCAAAAAAAAAAAACACCTTTTTTCACATTCACATTTTGGGGTATTGTGTGTAGAATTGTGAGGAAAAAAATAATTTAATCCATTTTGGAATAAGGCTGTAGCATAAAATGTGGAAAAAGTGAAGCGCTATGAGTAATTTCCAGATGCAATGTACATAAAAAAAATAAGAGATTTATACAACAATTTCAAATAATAAATGAAAGTGACCCTAATTACAATGACTTCACATTAAATAAAACATTTGCAATAAACATTCTGTTGAAAATAAAAATGCGCATAGAGCAATGATCTGTTCACTTACTTTTTAATGTCTGAGGCATAAAAAATGAAATTGTTTTCAGCCAGTGTGGTGCAGAGAAACAAACAAACAAACAAAAATAATTAGAAATCGGAAATATTTGATTGTTTGATTGACATATACGTGTGTGTGTGTGTGTGTGTGTGTGTGTGTGTGTGTATGTATGTATGTACTGTATGTATGAATATATATATTAATGAGCCCTTTTTTGCCTTTAAGGGGTTTATATTTTTAGTGATGTTACATCAAATTGTTTCAATATATTGTTTCTTGCTGCTTTTAAGAATGACTTTCTGTTTTTTTAACACATAGGAACATAAAAAAGGTTGCATTATATATGTTACATGAAGGGACTCAGAAATAATTATACAGAACTTTGAGAATATCTAAAAAGCTAGAATTTTACACCTAAATTTAATGTAAATATTCCAGTCACAGACAGGAACAGTTACAGCGAATATACAATTTTATTCAGGTTAACAACTGAAACATGATCAAAATTGTCAAACATTTCTTGGCTAAGTGCTGTCAAACTGAACACACTCATGCAGAACAATGATGTGACTTTCACGATAAACATCTTTGTCATGGCGCTGGCCGCGCTTTTATGCACTTGTTGTGGAGCGCATTCAGGAGCGTCAGTTATCTGAGATAATATATAACTTTGTTCCATGTAGTAAGACAGACTGATCTGTTATGTTTTTACCATAAGTTTCACTCATTTAATTTGACTTGCATCATTAAATGGGCATTTTGGTAAGCGAGTACAGCACCTATTACCTGGTTTAGAAAACTCACCCTCTGTATGACATGCATTGTATCATTTACATGTGGTTTGATTATTTATTCTGTTAGTTCAGTTTTCACTCTCATACTCGTAAATGGGCAATAACTAACAAGCTAATGTGACAAAAAAACCTCTGTTCTGTTTCAGTCTGTTGGATACCGATGGTAGAGAAACGTGCCATATTGGAACCGGGTGTTGGTGCCTAACCCTAGTCATAGTCATGAACATGATGACCAACATAATATTTCAGATAAATATTTCACAGCAGAAAATACAAACCAGGTGATTTCACATCTATGTTTTTAATGCCAACTCCTAACCCAAACTACCTGTCCGTCAAATGTGACTATGACATTTTACTGTGTTGAAGAGCAACACAGTATCAGAGAATCCTCAGGTACCACTGGAATGAATTTCCATCAAAAGTGCACCTACTAAGGTAGACTTGGATGAGGAGTATCACATGCATGGTGAGGAGCGGCAGCTACAACATTTTGTGTCCATGTGGCACATTTCTTTTTTGAGAGGTTGGATCAGCTCTGTCTGTCTGTGGCTGCCATCCAGGCTACAAAGCAGGTCCGTGGTGTGGTGGTGCACATGTTCCTGAGACCTCACCTCACCTGACGACCTCCCCCCCCGCAACAACAAAAAAAAAAGCAAGGAAAACTCTGTAAACCAGAGGTGAAGAAGACTTTGAGCCATTTTCTGGTTGGTGGCGGTGTGGGGACGTCCTCACGAGAAGACAGCATGAGGACTACACCCCGAGCTGCACATGTCCTTGTGTGATGAGACCTGATCACTTGCCTGTCTCCACCCTCGTGTGGGTGTGAACAGTGACCACACCCTGCAGGGAGATTAACACTCACGTGCACATGTGGAAGCCCATGCACGTAACGAGGAGCACGTGAAAGGTGTGACTGAAGTGGACTTTGGTGGAACTGAGGGCACTAACCCAGGTGGGCACTAATCCAAAGAGCAAGTACCCAGGTGACTGAGGTGAATGATATTACAATCACTGCAACATATTTAACAAACTGGCCAACATTTTGATAGAATCTGTCTTTGTCAGCTGCTTGAAAGGAAACTTATTGTAGAAACTAGTTCTGATAATTTGCCAGTGACAATGAGAAATGATATAATTTTTTACCTTGTGCCTTCATGTTCTGAATATCAAGCATTCTAAAGTTCTGTTTTGTGTGTGTGTGTGTGTGTGTGTGTGGAAGGGGGTGGTGGTGGTGAGTGTGTGTGTATGTATGCCTGCATGTCTACGTGTGTGTCTGTGCTTGTGTAATATGGCCAGTTATTTTCAGAATATGGTTCACATATGTTGCCAGGTTTAACATCAAGTTTTCACCCACTGTGAGCTGTGATCACGATAAACACTTCAGTTTTTTTTTTTGTTTTTTTTAACAGCGACAGTCATGCATTTTATAGGGATGGTTCTGTTGCGTTGTTGAAAAAAATTGACAACTAGAGAGGCACCCATTAGAGTGTGTAGCTTTTTAGCAAACATTTAGACCTATCGAGTTTTTTACTTTTTGCAGTTTCAGCAAAAAGGTTCAGTTTATGGGAATCTTGGTAAACCACACACACTGATGGAGACAGCTCGCAGTTTCCCCTTTGTGATGAAAACAAACAAACAAAAAAATGCTCACCAGCTGGGAAAAATGTCACTTGACATTTAAATTATGTTAGCATCAGAATAAAGTGACTGTTGATCTACTTTTCATATTTTGTCACATGATCTGGGGAAAATTCTGAGAAAAGTTATTAAAACAAAAAGTAAGGTTTTTTTCAGCTTCTCCCTTGTTTCACTCAGGGTCGTCACAACAGAACCAAGATGGATCTGTATATTTACTTGCACGTTTTATGCCAGATGCCCTTGTTGATGCAACTCCACATTATATGGAGTGTGGGCAGGAGTGGCTTTGAACCAGGAACCTTCTACACTGGAAACAAGCATACTAACCACTTGGTTACTACCCCTGCCCAAAAGAGAACTAGAATTATGTGGGTCTCCCATTGCTAATTTCTGTCCCCAATTAACCTCCAGATTCCAACAGTGAGGAAATTAGGCTCGAGTGTCTACAACAGCAGTCTGTGTCATAGCATTACAGACAATTATACACCAGGTCACTGCCAATTACTAGCAACATTGAACACAGCACCACGACACAGGAGCCTATGCACATTAGTACTATGCACAGTCTGTGTGCTACTGTCTGTGGTTACAACAAGGCAGTGCTACAAAGCTAAGTTGTATCTTTTAACACCTGAAAACTATCTTCTGCTGAAGAGGGTGGCATGTCTTTCGGATGTATCTATATTTCCAAAGGAGATTTAGACAGGTCAGCGAACAGTGAGTTCATGAATACACTACCCTGCATACAGACTGATCACTGTACTGACCCACTCTGTTAATGAAAGCACTCTGCTCCAAAACAGAAAACAATCTGCAATGTATTTTATATTCAGCCTTTAATTTTAACCTGACATCAAACTGACTGCGCCACCAAATGTGCATTCAGGATGTAGCAACAAAATAATGAATCAAGAATTAAGCATTTATTCACAAACTACATCAGTAAAATTTTGTTAGTGGAGACATTCATACATACAACACATCCAATAGAGGGAATTAATAGACTTGCAATACATAAGTAAATGAAACAACAGATAACATAGAAAAAGCAAATCCTTTTGTAAAATTACAGTATGACACACACATTGCCGCTAGCTGGACAGAGTACATCTGACTGGTCTCTTTTGTGGAACATGCAGTGTTACGCTTCATTTTTTATGTCCAAAATTGTCCCGATCAGGGACTATGTTTTGCAACAACACTTTTAGCACTGACTTCACACATTTTCATGCACTGATTTGGTATCCAATTATTGTTTGTTTTTTTTTCTTTCTTTCTTTTTAGTCAAAAACATACACAATTGAGTGTCAAAAATTGGCAGTGATAGACTGTGTAAACACAGCAGGTTTGGGGAAAGTGGGTAATGGGAAAAATTACAGAGATGCACGCAAAATAGATAAATAAATACATAATAATGGACATGACTCTTCCTGTGGACAAAAGCTATCATTACAAAATGTAGTTAAAATAAGATGTGAAAGTGTTTTTTTGTGGTCACATGACCTCAAACCTGTGTTAGTTGTCGGTGGTAACGCCATGCAAACTGCAGAAAGCGTGATCGCTGATGATACATTTTGTGTGTGTTATAGCGTGTCACGTTATGTGCCTGATCACGTTAAACATCTGCCAAAGCTGGCAGTGATGGTGGCTAGAGCATTTTCACGAGCAGCTTTCAGCGCTGCATTGTTTTCTCATGGCTACAGCCGGGACTGGAGCTGAGGGCTTTCATAAAAATAGGAAGATTTTCCACTTTAAATATCAGTTTATGAGCCGTTACAACACAGAAGGTTAACAAGGAGGTGGTGGGTGGATGGTGGAGGAAAGGTCTGGAGAATAGCGCTCTTTACACATTGTAAGCAAAACATGAATTATGAAAAACAGACGTGAACTTCCCCTGCAGTGCATAATTAGAAATGGGTGCCTGAGACAGCTTCCAGGCCTGGTAATTATCTCTGCACCGCTGTGAGGACTTTTGGGACCAAATGCACTCCCAGTGACAAAAGCTTCACATCTTTTGTGCACAACGCGTGCACATTTCTCCAGGTCTAGTCCGAGTGTGCGTGGATGTTTAGAGACTTCACTCCAGGAAATCAGGCAGGTCGAGCAAACATACGGACGTGTTGGCCGAGCCTGGCTCCGTCTCCACGTTAAACACAGACAGGCTATAAATTCTCGGCGCTGCAAAAAAATCCACATTTGGCCGCCTGCTTCATGTTAATGTGTGATGTGAATTTGATCCAGTAACGACAGCAAAAAGAAGACGTTCGGCACTTTGGCGCCCATCCCACAGAAATAACACGACAGCTTCACAAGCAAACATTTACTGTGTGTTAATAGATGTTTTGCTTTTGTTTTCACAGAAATTGTCCTGATACACACAATAAAGTGTATTAAGGATTTAGCAGAGCAGCTAAGTTGGACTTAACAGCCAAAAAATAAAAGGGGGTCTGGTTTTAAACACAAACTGTGGAGGTTCCAAATCTGGCGACTACTCTTTGAAAGCACTTTGCCACTGTGGTCGTTGGCCCACTGTGGGAGAACATCCACAGACACGCGGCTTAGAGCTCGGTGGACACACACCTGTCATCCTCAAGTAGGGAGTCTAACTCTATATTTAGCCACGCCTTCTTTGTGAGGGAGGGTGGAACATTGTTTGCAAAAGCACAGCATTACCTGACTGGAATAATTTTGTTGTGATATTGCAATAATTTAAGAGAACCTGCAATGTCACAGTATTATAGTAATAATATTCTGATAAATGTCAGAATGATGATTTAAGTTGAAATCATTTACAGTCCTGCTGTGAAACTGAAGCCAAAACATTAGCGAGTCAAGTTGCAAGAGCAAGGCTTTAAACCAGAGGCGGGGGGGGGGGGGGGGAAACCAGAAACATTTGACATGTCATTGGGAAGAACAAGAAAAACAGAAACATTATATTTTTGGATGTTCCAGAAAAGAAACATTTATTAAAAATAAATAACATTTTTATTCTTTTATGCTTGTCTTCCCGTTGTGTGTTTTAGAATAAGGTAAAAAAAAAAGGAAAGCATAGAAGGCAATTAAAATAAAATGTGCCATATTTTCCTTGTTTTCAACCACAAGAGCTACATATTGTCCTGTGTACATGATAATTGTTGGTCTTAGACATCAATTTAATCAACATTTGACTAGCTAACATGTAAAGAGAAGCATTGTTGGAAATCCTTTGTGAGCTCCAGTTAGGCTAAACAATGTGCCCAGCATAGCCTAGCTTGTTAACTGTAGCGTTAGCGACAGACTACAAAGTAAAATATAACTTATATCAACTGACATTTTTATTATGTCCAACAGGTATGTCATGTCATGCAGCCTTACAGGAAGCATATGCATAACTGCTATTTCATTTAGTTCTAACCAGTTTGGGAACAATAACTGATCATTTTGAAGTGGAGCCCAAAGCTACAAAAGCTCAAATATCCACTCTCCTTCGAGCAGAACAGTAGACCTTGTCGGTTTCTCGGCTGGACCTGCATCTGGGGAAAATCCAACCCAAGCCAGCTTACTTACACAATAGTGAGCTAAAACATCAAGAATATGTTGGTGTCAGCAACGTTGTATATTCTGAAATGGTCTGTATGGATGAGGTGTACTTTCTGGGAAACAAAATGCTGGAAAGTTACAGAAGTCAAATAATTTTTGAAGAATAGAGGAGTAAAAGCCCCAAAGAAAGAAGGATTTTGGTGTCATTTCTTCAGTGAATGTTTAGAAAATGAGCTGGTTTCAGTGTTTTTCACCTTTGCATTTTCATCAATTTATCGTTATTTCCATTCTTTTCACTACTTTCAGTGTTTTTTTCATCAGTGTTTGTTGAAAGAAAAAATTATTTAACGAACACTTCCTACATTAACAAATTTAAAATACTCCATTATGAAAAAAAAATAAAATAAGCAACCGACTGCATGATTTAGTTTAGTCCTTTATGTTTAATCATCTTAATCTATGTACACTCAACAAAAATATAAACGCAACACTTTTGGTTTTGCTCCCATTTTGTATGAGATGAACTCAAAGATCTAAAACTTTTTCCACATACACAATATCACCATTTCCCTCAAATATTGTTCACAAACCAGTCTAAATCTGTGATAGTGGGCACTTCTCCTTTGCTGAGATAATCCATCCCACCTCACAGCTGTGCCATATCAAGATGCTGATTAGACACCATGATTAGTGCACAGGTGTGCCTTAGACTGTCCACAATAAAAGGCCACTCTGAAAGGTGCAGTTTTGTTTTATTGGGGGGGGATACCAGTCAGTATCTGGTGTGACCACCATTTGCCTCATGCAGTGCAACACATCTCCTTCGCATAGAGTTGATCAGGTTGTCAATTGTGGCCTGTGGAATGTTGGTCCACTCCTCTTCAATGGCTGTGCGAAGTTGCTGGATATTGGCAGGAACTGGTACACGCTGTCGTATACGCCGGTCCAGAGCATCCCAAACATGCTCAATGGGTGACATGTCCGGTGAGTATGCCGGTCATGCAAGAACTGGGACATTTTCAGCTTCCAAGAATTGTGTACAGATCCTTGCAACATGGGGCTGTGCATTATCCTGCTGCAACATGAGGTGATGTTCTTGGATGTATGGCACAACAGTGGGCCTCAGGATCTCGTCACGGTATCTCTGTGCATTCAAAATGCCATCAGTAAAATGCACCTGTGTTCTTCATCCATAACAGACGCCTGCCCATACCATAACCCCACCGTCACCATGGGCCACTCGATCCACAACAATGACATCAGAAAACCGCTCACCCACACGACACCACACACGCTGCCTGTCATCTGCCCTGAACAGTGTGAACCAGGATTCATCCATGAAGAGAACACCTCTCCAACATGCCAAATGCCAGCGAATGTGAGCATTTGCCCACTCAAGTCGGTTACAACGACGAACTGGAGTCAGGTCGAGACCCCAATGAGGACGACGAGCATGCAGATGAGCTTCCCTGAGACGTTTCTGACAGTTTGTGCAGAAATTCTTTGGTTATGCAAACCGATTGTTTCAGCAGCTGTCTGAGTGGCTGGTCTCAGACGATCTTGGAGGTGAACATGCTGGATGTGGAGGTCCTGGGCTGGTGTGGTTACACGTGGTCTGCGGTTGTGAGGCTGGTTGGATGTACTGCCAAATTCTCTGAAACTCCTTTGGAGAAGGCTTATGGTAGAGAAATGAACATTCAATACATGAGCAACAGCTCTGGTTGACATTTCTGCTGTCAGCATGCAATTGCACGCTCCCTCAAATCTTGCGACATCTGTGGCATTGTGCTGTGTGATAAAACTGCACCTTTCAGAGTGGCCTTTTATTGTGGGCAGTCTAAGGCACACCTGTGCACTAATCATGGTGTCTAATCAGCATCTTGATATGGCACACCTGTGAGGTGGGATGGATTATCTCAGCAAAGGAGAAGTGCTCACTATCACAGATTTAGACTGGTTTGTGAACTATATTTGAGGGAAATGGTGATATTGTGTATGTGGAAAAAAGTTTTAGATCTTTGAGTTCATCTCATACAAAATGGGAGCAAAACCAAAAGTGTTGCGTTTATATTTTTGAGTGTAGAAACTTTATCAAGTCATATTAATATTTTTGAGAAAAGGAATATAACTTATATAATATATGCAACTATAATATATCCAAAATTCTACCCAGAATTTTTATTATCTGTATTTCCATAACATTAGCAGGTGGTCTTAGGAGAATCACACTCAAACTTTTCATACAGGCAATTTTCACTGTTTTATGGTATACATGCATGCACAAATATGTATTTGAACAATTATTTTAGAAAAACCAAGATGTGTAAAAGTACATAAAATAAAATTAAGTAAATAAAAAGGAAAAAATGTTTTCTTGTAAAGAGAAGCTTTTGCTTATTAGTTAAATGTACAGTCCATATAACCATAGGATTTTTCCTGAAATTCAGAATTTTTACGACAGTCTGGACAAAGCATTCTTGACATGTTACAGGCGTCTGCTTAGCTGCCAAAATAAGACTTAAAATGGGTATAATTTTGCCTAAAACCCAGGAGCTCCTTACAGCGGGCCCCAGACCCGCGGCCGACTTTCAGGATTTTTCAGGAAGTTTCATTCTCATGCCTCTTTCATGTTTGATTGCCCACAGTCAACATTTTCTATTACTATAATCTCCAAACTCCACCCTATTGGATATTTTAACTGTTACAATTTGCAATGATAGTTTATTCTAATAATATATCAAAAACTTAATTTTCATCACAGTAACAGTACACAACGTTTTTAGTATTTTTTTTAGTATTTAGCAGACAGTCTCTGCTGCTTTTACTACTTTGGTCTTCCTGCAGCATCTTTGCATGAATCCGCAGAAAAAAAATTAGCAGACATCATTATAGGTTTAAAATGATGGACTCAAATGATCAAAGCTAGAAATGAAGTCATAGCATTAATGCAGGTTTCCAGGGGTGGGACTAGAACATTTTGAGGCATGGAGGGATTTAAATAGAAAATCAAAAATAAAACAAAATTACATCCCTAGATTATCAGTAATAATAACAGTATAATAATATTGTAATTCATAAGTGAAGTAAAATGACATATTTATTTGCACTTTGGTTGTGAGCAGACACCAGAAGCTAAATACATTCATAGTTAGGTACGTTGATTCCTTCATTTCCTATACCCACTTAGTCAAATCAAGGCTCATGAGTGTGGTGAGGTGGGGTGGGGGGTTGAAGCCTATCCCAGCAGTCATAGGGCAAGAGGCCGGGTTCACCCTGGACAGGACGTCAGTCTGTTGCAGGGTTACATGTAGACAAACAGCTATTTACAGGCACACAGAAATTGAAAATGATCTGTGAAATCCCTTCCCCATCTCTCCCTTGCAAATTCCTTTGGTTTTCTGTTTTCTTCTTTCTTTATTCCAATTTTAACGTCTTTGTTTGTGTCATATTCACATCTGTCTGTCTTTGTCATTTTCCTACCTTTGGTGTCATCATGTGTGGTCCTTCTTCTCGTAAAGATGCTCTTCTGTTATACCCTTATTATGAAATGTGATGTTTGTATTCAATGTTTCCTAGTGTATTGTCCTCCATGTTGATTATTCCTTGTGCTCTTTAGTGTTTCTTCTCAGCATAATATTCTCCTTGTGTTCTCTTTGGAATATTGTCCTCTGTGTAACGCTCTTCTCGTGCATTTATTGTGACATCTGCTCTGTATTTGTTTCAGTAGGTTTACTTCCTTTTTAAGTAGCTCTTTCAGTGTTTATTCCTGTAAATAATTACCTTTGAGATGATTCCAAATGCGTTCTCCATGTCATGAAGCGCACAAGAAAGGCTGCAGCTATAGAAAATTTCTCTATGGTTCTGGGAGCAATTAGAGGTGGTTTCATCAGCCAAGTTCTGAGAGCAAATGTTAATCTGGTACAAAATAATTATTTTATATAACGCCTTCAATTAACCATATATAGTAACTACAGATCAGTTTGTTGCTTGTGTTTCTCACCTGAATAATGGCTAAGACAGCAAAGATAATCTTGAGGTGTTTGTGTGAGGGCACATCATAGATTATATATATATATAGAGAGAGAGAGAGAGAGAGAGAGAGAGAGAGAGAGAGAGAGAGAGAGAGAGAGAGAGAGAGAGAGAGAGAGAGAGAGAGAGAGAGATGGAATGTGCTACTAGGTGGCAACAAGGTTTCCACCAGTACTTTAGAAACCCAGCATTTGTGTTGACCATTTATCATTGTGTCATGTTGTTTCTTAATTTAAACATCACAGTCATTTATGGACATAATTTTAACCAGTTTTAAAATGCCTCAGCAAGCTTACCACAAGAACCAGCATACGCGTTTTCGATTAAACAACATATCACGTTATTTAATGTGCCGTTCATCAAAACAACATGAAAGTATTTGTGATTGGAAGTCTATCCACAGACATGTGGTCTTGCATAGTTGTCACTAACGTACTTTATTGCTAATTAAATCTCTCACTCGGTGACTCACCAGGTGTATTTCCCAAAAGCATTTCACTCTGTATTTCTCAGCATTTCTCAGTGGGTGACATCAGTCAAAGCAAATGCAGAAACAGCACAATAACAAACAGAGTGAAATGAACGCTGCAACATCAGATCATGAATCTACTGACCATTCATATGAAAGTGATGGATCAACATTCATTCAGATTAGTGGACCTGCAAGCAGACACTTGAAAAAGTTGAGATTACATTATTTTCAGGAGGTTCAGGTATCCATACCAGCTCATGGACGTGCACGAGCGATACACACTCCCCCCAGTTTGGTGCGCTGTACAGAGGGGAGACGGACACTTCGCTCTCAACTTTTCATTTTTTGAGAGTCTGTCAGATTTAGGATCCAAATGTGTGCTGAGCTTGCCATCTGTGCAGGACGCTGTTTTAATCCCATTATAACTGCCGCAAAGGAAACTCTCCATGACGCTCTTCCAACCGGATGTTTGGACGTGTAGCTGACACTCCCCCACAGTGGTGTTTTGAAAGGCTGCCTGAAGCTCCATGTATTTCTTACACTGGAAAAGTTGGGAATATGTTATTTTAAGGAGCTTCAGGAATTTCTACCAGTGCGTGGATGTCCACGAATGACATGCCTGCCGCCCCGTTCAGGACCCCGTACAGAGAGGAGACGACACACTTCATCCCCACCTCTTTTAATTTTTGGAGAGAATCTGTTGGATTTGAGATCCAGATGTGTGCTGAGTCTGCTCTCTGTACTGGAGGACGATGTTGTTTTATAACACTTTAAAAACAAGTCATTATGACAGGACATGACATTTTATGGAAACTATGCAAGTAATCTGCAATACTGTTCTTTATGTTAGCAGTAGTTTGTCTGCATTCCCTTCAACAGCATGCTGGGACATTTAATCAGAGTGAAAATGAGTATGAACCAGTACTTTGATTTTGGTTGTCTCCGTAGCTGTTTTTTTTTTTTTTTTTTTTTTATTTGTGTAGGGTTACAGACTGTTCACAGAAGTACACAAATGAATACAGGTATATCATCCCATGACCTCTAATAAGCCTAGTTTCTACAATTTCCTGTTAGATTCCAGGTGGACTCCAGAAAGAAATCGGGAAACAAACAACATCCGGAACTGCAAAAAGGGACAAAGCTGAAGCTCCCTATTCACAGGATGGAAAAATTTCACCGCCTGCTTGCCGCACTGCCACAGTGAGCTTTAGGGTGACAGATCAGGTACAGATCTGCATCAGTGTGTGAAACAAGTCTAAGGGATCCCTTCACACATAGTACGAATGTGGTCGAATTGTGCATGAAGTGCGCATGAAGCAGGAATCGTATGCAATGCGTGTAAAATCATAGCTGCCTCTAACACCTCGTACACCTGTTGCTACAACTATTTATGCACACCAGCAGCTGAAAGACAGAGTGTGCTCTGTGAGAGCCCATCAAACCCTCTCGCAGCAGGTGTTGGCAAAATTCCAGCTGACACACATGAACATCTAACACCGCTCATTTGCCACTTAGAAAGTGTGTGGCCATTCGCACTATCATCAGAAAACAGTCAGCAGACAATCACTGTTGAGCTGGATGTGAAATTTGCCATAAGTGCCCCCACGAGTGTGGCTTTATAAACAGACACAGCGACACGGTGGTGTGTGTGCTGAACTGACAGGGGGTGTGTCCACCCACAGGAGTGGCTGTGGAGATCTCTGGTTCTGGATGTCACGGCTGGGGAACACGTACTGTGTTTAGAGGGACATGGACTAAAAACTGCCTACTGTGATACGCGTGTGTCTGCTTGCTGTCCTCACGTGGACATGCATAAAAACATACATCGTTGTTGCAATGGGCTGCAGCGAGCACGCACGACACGTGCATTAACAGGCTACCCCAGGTGAAATGGACCATCAGATCAGAACACGTAGCTGGCGATCTGAATGTCACATCACCCACATGAGCTCTGTTCCACATGACACGTATCTGTCCTGCGGCGCATTGTCCACAAGACGTGTGTCCAGTAGGACATGTGCACAGGGCCAGCTGGACACACTGCCAGCAGATGTGGACATGCTAAGAGCGCCCTGCTTGTCATTCATGTCATTTCATGAGTGTACATCTGTGACCATGGGTCATCTACAGAGGAACAGACGGATCATACATGTATTGTCCGCTTGATAAGAGGGATTCAATAAAATATGGTGTTGTTATATGGTGTGTGGTTTTATTATTTTTTTTAATACATCAATGTCCTCCTTGATATCAGGCATTTTCCAGCACTTTTTACAGGACAGTGGTAAAGTTTCTGATTGGCAATTAGACCTTTTGGAAAGTGCAGGTTTGAGTCCCGTAGATGGCATGTATTTATTATTTTTTTTACAGCAGCTGTGCGATGTGGTTACACGTGCTGCAGCTGCTCGCACTGTTCCTGTGTGCACAAAACCATCGCAGCATGAATTTTTTCATTTAATTTTTTTTTTCACATATCGCGCAGCTACTTGCACTGTGTTCCCGTCTGCATGAAACCATCGCAGCGGCATCGTGCACAACTGCCTGTCATCTCGATGTTTTCCTGGTTCGCTCATACAAGCTGTTCCGCCGTGATTCACGCTGAGTTGTACTTAGTCGTACTATGTGTGAAGGGGCCCTAATGGTGTCAGATTGCAGCAGGGTTCCTTGGATGTTGCAAACGTCTGGTTAAGTTGCAGCAAGCTTGCAGATGACCCAGTTGGTTTTCTGATGATTTCTATCAGTGTCTAAATTTTGAACAGCCCAAAGTTTTGTTGCAGATTATTCTGATGATCCCGACTCTCCAGATGGTGGGCAACATGCTCCAGGATGACCATGTATGCTTGCAGATGGGTTGGCGATTATCCTGTGAATTTACCATGTTGCAATTTCTTCTGTTGGGAAGCTGACCACAACCTAATGGGACACATGTGGACAGGGGGTTTTATGAATTATTTGCAACATGTCCTTTAAAACAATAAGTATACAAATATTTATCGTTACAATTGTCTCAGAATCATTTGCGATCCTATGACATCACTGTGATGCTGACTTTATTAAAATAAAATCTCTCTGAATTTAAGTATTGACAATAATCCATTTATATATTGACATAATCCATTGGCCCATTATTAATATAAAATTGGAGTAAGGAAACTATTTTCTTTATACCTTGTAGTAGCAGGCAAAGATCAAGGTGCTTGTTGATGAGGTCAAAAGCTGACATTCAAACAGGTGTCCTTTGTTGGTTTTGACACCAATGAGGCCACATGTCTGTTTCTAACATGACATAATTATTATTTGTGTACTTATTAATGTCAGGAAATAAAAAAAGAAAACAACAGGATGATGGTTAGATGTTTTTTTTTTTGTTACAGTTTTCCTGTTCTAGCACTAGATGCTGTGTGTACACAGTGCATCCAAAAAGTATTCGCAGCACTTTTTCCACATTTTGTTATGTTACAGCCTTATTCCAAAATGGAGTAAATTTATGTTTTCCCTACATGACAAAAAGTGTTTTGAAATTTTTGCAAGTTTATTAAAAATATAAAAACTAAGAAATCACATGTACATAAGAATTCACACTCTTTTCTCAGTATTTTATTGATGCACATTTGGCAGCATTTACAGCCGCAGGTCTTCTTGAATATGCCACAACCTTGGTGCACCTATCTTTGGGCAGTTTTGCCCATTCCTCTTTGCAGCACCTCTCAAGCACCATCAAGTTGGATGTGGAGCGTCGGTGCACAGACATTTTCAGTTCTCTCCATAGATGTTCAATCAAATTCAGGTCTGGGCTCTGGCTGGGCCACTCAAGGACATTCACAGAGTAGTTCTGATGACACTCCTTTGATATCTTGGCTGTGTGCTTAGGGTCATTGTCCTGCTGAAAGATGAACCGTCACCCCATTTTGAGGTCAAGAACGCTCTGGAGCAGGTTTTCATCCAGGATGTCTCTGTACATTGCTGCATTCATTTTTCCCTCAATCCTGACAAATCTTCTAGTTCCTGTAGCTGAAAAACAACCCCCACAGCATGATGCTGCCACCACCATGCTTCACTGTAGGGATGGTGCCTGGTTTCCTCTAAACATGATGCTTGGCATTCACACCAAAGAGTTCAAACTCCAGGCGTGCTGCCATGTGCCTTCTACTAAGGAGTGGCTTCTGTCTGGCTACGCTACCATACAAGCCTGATTTGTGGATTGCTGCAGAGATGGTTGTCCTTCTGGAAGGTTGTCCTCTCTTCACAGAGGAATGCTAGAGCTCTAACAGAGTGACCATCGAGTTCTTGGTCACCTCCCTGACTAAGGCCCTTCTCTCCCGATTGCTCTGTTTAGATTGGCGGCCAGCTCTAGGAAGAGTTCTGTTGGATCTGAGCTTCTTCCATTTACAGATAATGGAGGCCACTGTGCTCATTGGGACCTTCAAAGCAGCAGAAATGTTTCTGTACCCTTCCCCAGATTTGTGCTTTGAGACAATCCTGTCTTGGAGGTCTACAGACAATTCTTTGACTTCATGCTTGGTTTGTGCTCTGACATCCACTGTCAACTGTGGGACCTTATATGTAGACAGGTGTGTGTCTTTTTAAATCATGTCCAATCAACTGAATTTACCCCAGATGAACTCAGAGTTAAGCTGTAGAAGCATCTCAAGGATGATCAGTGGAAACAGGATGGACCTGAGCTCAATTTTATGTTTCATGGTGAATTCTTTTTTTTACACTGTCATTATGGGGTATTGTCTGTAGAATTTTGAGGAAAAAATGAATGTAATCCATTTTGGAATAAGGCTGTAAGAATGTGGAAAAAGTACAGCGTTGTACTTTCCAGCTGCACTGTATTTCCACAAATTTCTACATATAAGTGTAAGTTGTTAAATCTCACACTTTACGTATAAATGTGAGGTGGAGGTGATAGAGGGGAGGTGATGGTTTAGTGGTTAAGGTGTTGGGCTTGAGTCCAGAAGACCATGGGTTCAACTCCCCGCCTGACTGGAAAATCACTAAGGGCCCTTGGGCAAGGCCTTTAATCCCCTATTGCTCCCGGTGTGTAGTGAGCGCCTTATATGGCAGCACCCTGACATCGGGGTGAATGTGAGGTATAACTGTAAAGCGCTTTGAGCGTCTGATGCAAATGGAAAAGCGCTATATAAATGCAGTTCATAAATGTTCATATGCACAGTTTAAGCACAAATCTGTGTGCCTGAACGGCTGATCAATGAAGCCCCCAGAGTCTTGACAAAGTGCGTTTGAGTAAGATGTCACATAGATTATATTTAACCTGAATGCTCATTTCATTTCACTCGACCTGCCAGTGTGAGGAGGCTGTTTTTGGACCTGAAATGTTTGGCAAACATTGAAGAGTGTTTGGCAGACCACCCATGAATTTAGGGGTTAAATGCAGGGCTTGAACTCCTTCTGCATTGCAGGAATTTAGTTGGCACACTTCTGCAAAGAGAGACCACTTACAGCTACTTACGCAAAAGCAAAGGAGACTTCAGTCTCAACTCTGCAAGCAAGCCGCAGTAAGTAGAGCAGGGGTCAGAATCTCTCTCACAGACTCACATAAACCTGACTCAGTGTTCAACCCCAGCTTTCCCAGAGAACGTGGTGCCAGCCAGGCTCGGTGCCGATGGCTTTTAGGTCTCATGTTAGGTGTCTGAGCCACAGTTTGTAGAGGATGCCAGATGTACCCACACACTCCCATAAAGTGGTGTGATGAAGGCTTTAATAGAGAGGGGCCAAACTTAACAACACATGACAGGCAATATAGAAATGCTGGGCCCTGTAAACTTTAATATGCAGGAACAGAGCCAAATTTCAGCATAAGAGCAGCCCTCTAAATACTCTGAATTTTCTTCTTTGAACTGGGGGGATGGATCCAACTGCTGCAGACATGCATGAAACATTACTAATCACAACCAGCCATCCAATTAACGTCATTTATATGCAGTGCAGGACCATGCCTGCACAGCGAGTTACCTTTATCGTCAGAGCGTGTGTATTGACTGTGACAGAGGCTGATGTGATCGTGCACACTCAAGCTCTGTTCATGCACCAAGAAGCATTCTTTAGTTTGCAAAGCCTTTTTTAAGTCTCTTTCACACATGCATTTCTGACTCCTTCAAGTAGTTAAAGGCTCTAAAGGAGTCAGAATGGTAGTGATGAGGGCTGTCTGTCTAGAACTGACATTGACATTTTGAGTAACAAATATGGTCACTTTTGGTCACATGGTCACTTTTTTGTTGGTCCAGTTTTCTATCTTTTCCACTGTAGTCATCCTCGTAGGGAGGAAGTCTGTTGGCATATTTGATTATGTCACCAAAAGAAGTATAGCTAATGCATGGCCAGGCTAGCCTTTCCAGTAGGTTTGTTGAGTCCAGTAATAAGGTTTATTGCTAATAGCTTAACATTGTGCCACAAGAAGCCTATGCTGGTGAGGAGAACAAATCCAAACAGCCAAACAGAGATCAGTTTGATGACATGAGAAGATGATTTTATCAGCACAGATTTCTGCTTTAAAGAACTCCATGAAATATTGTCCAGATGTAACCACTGTCACCTTTTCCCCATCCGCCACCAAGTCATAACAGGAGTTTCTAGCATTGCACATGAAGGCACAGTGCATTAATGTGCCAACCTAAGGGCCCCTTCACACATAGTACAAATAAGTACAAATCAGGGTGAATCACGGCGGAACAGCTTGTATGAGCGAACCCTGAAAGCACTGAGCCAACAGGCAGGCATGAACGATCCCACTAAGACGGTTTTGTGCAGCGGGAACACAGAGCAAGGGGTTGGTAAGGTTAGTTAGCTTACTTGTGTGAAGCGCCTTGAGGCAAATTTGTTGTGATTTGGCGGTATATAAATGAAAATAAATTGAAATTGGAATTGAGCAGCTGGAGCATGTGTAAGCACATCGTGCAGCTGCTGTGAAAAAAAAAAAACATGCCACCCACGGGATTCGAACCTGCAATTTACAAAAGCTCTGATTGCCAGCCAGAAACGTTACCATTGCTGTCCTGTAAAAGCTGCCGAAAAATGCCTGAAATCAACAAGGACATGAACGTATTTTTTTATAAAAAAGAAAAAAGTGCTGTGATAACTCACAGCACAGGGGGTCGTTTTTGACCGTTGGGGTTTTACATAATTATTGTATGGCCTTGCCTTACAATATAAAGCGCCTTGGGGTAACTGTTTGTTGTGATTTGGCGCTATATAAAAAAATTGATTGATTGATTGATAACTGACCACATGGCATTTATTATGGCGTATTTCTGCCAATACGTGACTGAAAGTGGCGTATTTGTCACACTGTTGGCTTGTCACATAGTTTTGCAGCGCGTCACTCACAGGACACGTGTGTCCTGTCAGACAGATGTGACAGATCGCCTGCTGCGTGTCCACATGAACTGACGGTCCATTTCAGCTGCGACAGCCTGTCAATGTGCACGCTCTCCAGCACACTCTATCTTTCAGCTGTGCAAATAGTTGTAGCAACAGGTGTACGAGGTGTTGGAGGCAGTTCCAATTTTACACATATTCGATTCCTGCTTCATGCTCATTTCAACCACATTCGTACTATGTGTGAAGGGGCCCTAAGGGGTGTGTAGATCATCATTTGTTAACCCCCAAAACAAGAATTAGCTGCAAATCATGAATTATCCACAAACTGTAAATTGCAAAACGTGAATACTGAAAAAATATGTCCTGAAACATGAACACGCATCTCGCAAAATCTGAATTTCTTCAGGATTTGGTGTGTACTTGGCTGAGGAGCCAGTGGTGTGAAGCTACATCTGTGGGTCTATGACTGCGCACCTCTCACTTTCATTGCACCACGGGGCTTCGCGTCACCCCTCGACTCACACGCATGTTAAACTGTTTCATGTGCCCTATTAGTGGGTGAACAATCCAATGCTTGGTGAATTCTGCTTCATGATGACAGGAAGAGTCGACATCGAAGCATCAAAAAGTGATGCCGCTATGAACGCTTGGCTTCCACAAGCCAGTTGATCCTGTGGTAACTTTTTTGACACCTCCTGCTTAAAACCCAAAAAGTCAGAGGATTGTGAGGCCCAATTTCATGGTCTGTATTCATACTGAAAATCAAGATCAAGCCAGCTTTTGCCCTTCTGCTCCACAGGAGGATTCTGTCCTCCCTGAGTTTGCCTTAGGACATCTGCGTTACCGTTTGGCAGGTGTAGCACCTCAGTCAAACTCCCGACCTGCCACTGTCCTATTAGCGGGTCACACCCAGTGGGGCCGGGCACTTGACACCATAAGCAAGAGCCAGGTTGGAGCTCACCTCACCCAGTGTAGTGATCCCCCCCCCTTTTTTTTTTTTTTTTTTTTGCAGAGATAGGTTTTGTGATCAAGATTTCATGAAGTAATTGATCTATAAAACTAGTTAAACTGAAAGAAAATATATATCATGAATGATATTCACGTTTTGCATGTTACATTTTGCGAGACCTGTGTTCACATTTTGTGGGATATTTTATTCATGGTTTGCAGCAACATTATTAACAGTTTGTGGATATTCACGATTTGTGTAAATTTTCATTAATGGCTTGCAGATAATTCACAGTTTGCAGCAAATTCTAATTTGGGGGTCAACATCATTTCTGGAGATGGCAGTGTGCATTTGGCAGGCTGTCAGTGTACAAGGTAAGTTGTGTCAGATATTATACAAATAATGAATGTTTATGAGTTCAATGGTACGAACGTTTCATGAGGTGAAAGATGGAACATTCCATCTTTCACCGAATTAATTATTTGTTCCATTGAAAGAATGTAAAAACATTCATTATTTGTTTTATATAATGGCTAAAATAGATCCTTGCCATTTGATATTATATTAATTTATAAACATCAGAAACGGGACTTACATTTTGGTGTGCGTCACTGCTGCATTGACATTGACAATCCAACAGGAACTTTAAATAGGAATCCACAGTTAGATAGCTAAAAAATAATTCTGATGATGTAGTCCGTGATACTTGTAGTCCGTGATACTTCCAAAAAACAGACTATTTACTGTACTTCCTCAGTCCAACGCAAAAATGCATCAGAAATTTGTCCAGCTTTTCATCCTAACACCTCTTCATGCCTCCAGACGGCTTATGGTGTAGTGGATTTGTTTTTCTGTATGTGTGTGAATTAGCTTGTTCAATTCATCCTCAGTCAGCAAAACAAACTCTGCCATGTTTAGCTAAACGCTGCCCCCACTAGTTTGTGTGTGGGCGGGGTTTGCAGCATGCAATGGTACAAAATGGATGGAACCAAATTTGCACAGTAAATTGAATGAATAATCCATGTCACGTGACATACAAAGCACCAATCAAATTACAAGGATCCACTCAGCTGTTAAATAATACAAAATATTTTAAGGAACATTAATGATATTACTGCTTGGAGGAGGTCTGTTGTTTTGCTCACACTGAAACTACCTGGGCCATGTGCTGTACATCCAGGAACCTCAGAGTTGAAGCATGTGCACAACACGCCACAACCCAAACTGTGTTAAGGACGAATGAAGGTCTACCACATGAAGCTAATGTAAAACCAAGTTTTACAACATTAAAATGTTTTTATGACTTACATTCAGTGTTGGGCACATTACTTTAAAAAGTACTTAGTTATTGTTACTAGTTACGTTTCCCAAAAAGTAATTGAGTTAGTAACTGAGTTACAGCATTTTAAAAGTATTTATTTACTAGGGAAAGTAACTATTGCGTTACTTAAAAAAAAAAAAGTTCAAATATGTGATTTAAGTTGTATCTCTTCCCCTCTTTAATAAATTTTAAATTCAACTGTAAGTTAGATTATTTATAATAAAACTGAATATTAAATATGTTAGTGTACAATGTTTACTGTTAATAATTTATTCTATTAAGTAAACATGTCATTCATTTACACTATTTTAATCTTTCTGTGGGACAATATGAGAAAAGACACCCATCAATTTTAATATATAATTGTAGAAGTGATCATTAGTATGTTAGAACAATCAATCCAATCCAGTCCACTTTATTTATATAGCACATTTAACAACAAAAACGTTCCAAAGTGCTGCACATACAGTAGAATCACGATAGATAAAACCCCAATAGTCAAGAAATAAATTAAAAATAAGAAAATTAACAATAAAAATAACTAAAATGTGCAAGATAAATAAATAAATACATACAGCATACAAAAGATAAAACCAATAAAATCTACCAAAATAAAAACAAAACCAGTAACACAGAGGACCACACAACTCACTCAGTGTTAAAAACCAGAGAATAAAAGTGGGTCTTCAGACGAGACTTAAAATACTCCACTGTGGGGGCTGTTCAGACATGGAGGGGCAGAGCGTTCCAAAGTCTGGGGCCAGCCACAGTGAAAGCCCTGTACCCCCTGGTTTTAAGTCTTGTCTTGGGTACCACGAGCTGGAAATAGCCCTCAGACCTCAGAGCACGCGTCGGAGAGTAAATTTGTAGGAGGTCAGTGATGTATTGAGGGGCCATTCTATTCAAAGCTTTAAAGACAAACAATAAAATCTTAAAATCAATACGATTCAATCAATCAAACACAATACATACAGTATTTTAGAAATTTTTGGTATTTATTGCACCACGACCCAGACACAGATAAGCGGCTGAAAATAAATGAATGATATCTATTGCACATCAACAGGCAACAACTGGCCATCAAATTAAAATTAAATTACACTTGTTCACATGTTGGATCTGCTGTAGCAACGCCATGTGAAAAACAAGGGAGCAGCCAGAGGGACTTACTTTTACATGAACATTTTGGGCTTTTGTCTCAGTGAGGGGAAAGTAATGTCTGCATTCCAGTTGAAAAACGTTAACGCTGCATGTGTGTCTGTGTCATCTGTGTGTGGGTTTGTCATTGATTTTTATTTAAGCCACTAGATGGAGAATGCAGCCCGTGAGCTGTTGCCAGCCAGCCTCCATCTTGCTTAGCGTTATTGTGCATCGTCAGGAATTAGATTAAATAGAAACAGATGATTTGCTGACTTAAAGTTGGGTTAAAGTGATCTGAAAATACAGTTTTGTGCAGTGTTCGGGTGCTGCAACAAGCTGACAAAGGATTTTGTTGTGAGCTTTCATAAGTGTGTATTATATGTAATAATAATGATGTGGGGGAAATTCCTACTATTGCTGAAAAAAGGTTAGAAAAAAGATTTTTTGTGTGTGTGTGTCAATCTGTATTCTGTAAAGTAGTGACTTCAGTTTTATGGTCTGAATGCTTTGTCATTATAAATATCTCACCATTCATTTACCATTCAATTAGAAGCCTCACTTTTATGAGTCTCAATTTATCCCTTTTTAACCTCTTAAACCCTAGAATCCCCGAATTTGGGGACTTGCCCTGTGTTGGAACATTTGAACACTCATAACTAACCAATGCTGACACTAACATACACTTATTATACATCAAAATGTCAAGCGAAGTCTCCTCTACAAAAATATCCACTTCAATCACATATCAACTAAACACAGCTGAAACGCCAAGCAAATAAAGACCTAAATCGGAATTCATTTTTTGGGAAAACAATCCTCATTTACTCCTACCAAGTATTATTTACTTTCAATTTTTTTTTTTGCATCCACAACATCCCTGAGGACCTGTCTTTTAGCTGATCCAAACTTTTGCATTTTTGACCTTGTAAGCTGAGAAATAAATCCTAATGTATGGGTATGTGATTTTGGTGAAATAGGCTCCAGGGCTTAAGTGGTTTTAATTGGCCTTGAGTTTTTTCTTCACATCAGGATTTCCATCCTGAGATTTTCTGTATAGTGCAGCAGATAACTGAAGCAATCCTTCACTTGGTGATACAAGCATCAGATTTGGCATGAATGTTCTTCATAAATCAGTGTTTGAGAAAAAAGTGCCGGCCAACTGAAAATCCAATATGGCGGCCAGGTAAAAAAAAAAAATGCTCCAATCATATTGAAAGCTATACCACATTATTTGTCTGATCATAATGATACCAAAAAGGTATAGTTTGGACTATCTATGACTGAATGTTATGGAGTTATGAGGTAAAAATGGCGAGAATGGTGGCAAAGGTCAATTTCAGTTTGTACAGGAGTCAAAAGTTAAACTTGCTCCAATTTTGGTAAAACGTGGTGCAAATTATTGGTTGAGCTAATAGGATTAATAATTGGATAGTTTTGCCTGTGCTGAATACTTTGTTTGCAAAGTACATGTCAAACAATGTCGACGTACATAGGATTCTATGGCATGTGACATATGTTACCCTGTAATGTGACAACTGAACATGACACATGGTGCAAACTGTTACTTGATTGATTGATTGGGGCATTTTTAAATTTTGACCCCTGTGTAATTCTTCATTGACCCCTACCTGGCCGCCATATTGGATTTTCAAGTGGCCCGGACTTTTTTCTCAAACACTGATTTATGAAGAACATTCATGCCAAATCTGATGCTTGTATCACCAAGTGAACAATTCTGGCCAAAAGTCAGACTTATCTGCTCCACTAGTAAGAGCAAATACATCAAATGGAAATGTATTTTACTCTTAAGTTGATGGGTGACATTCTGCTACTAAAACAAGAATATACACAAATGAGATTAATTTCTCTATGATACGAGGTCTGTCCAAAAAGTAACAGACCTTTTTATTTTTTTCAAAAACTATATTGATTTGAATCACGTGTGATTGCATCAGCCAAGCTTGAACCTTCGTGCGCATGCGTGAGTTTTTTCACGCCTGTCGGTTGCGTCATTCGTCTGTGGGCAGGCTTTGAGTGAGCACTGGTCCACCCCCCTCATCGGATTTTTATTGCGAGGAAAATGTCTGAATGATTTGGAGCTTTGCTAAATCAAATTTTTCCAGAAACTGTCAGAGACAGCCAGGTGGACACCATTCGCTAAATTCAGATGGCTTTCAGGGACGATTTTATGGGGATCACACAGATTGAGGAGTGTTACAGCTGGTTTAAAGACTGCCCACTGCGGCTGAGAGTGCGCCGTGTTCCGAGCGGCGATCGACAGGCTCAAACGACCAGATCACTTCCAAACTGAACGCTGTGTTGATCCGGGACGTCGTCTGACTACCACAGAAATGGCAGAAGATGTGGACATCAAAACTTTTTCAGCACATTCCACTGTTACAGGAGTTTTTGTCATGGAAAGAAAAGTGGAGGAATGCGCCACCATGCCACGAATGGCGCGGCACAAAACCACCTCCGTGTTGGTCTCACAGGACGGCTTTCAGATGGCTTTCAGACGGCTTTCAGTGGCTTTTCAGTCGTGTGACTAGCCCAGAAATTGTGGATTAGCTGGACATGCCAGAACATGTCCTGTGAGGCTTCATCACGGCGTTGCTTTGCGCCATGCGGCTCTGTCCCGACGAGCGAATTTCTGTGGTTTTGTCCCGCGCCATTCGCGGCATGGTGGCGCATTCCTCCGCTCCTCTTTCCATGACAAAAACTCCTGTAGCAGTGGAATGTGCCGAAAAAGTCTTGATTTCCACGTCTTCTGCCATTTCTGTGGTAGTCAGACGACGTCCCGGATCAACACAGCGTTCAGTTTGGAAATGATCTGGTTGTTTGAGCCTGTCGATCGCCGCTCGGAACGCGGTGCGCTCTCAGCTGCTGTGGGCGGTCTTTAAACCGGCTGTAACACTCCTCAATCTGTGTGATCCCCATAAAATCGTCCCTGAAAGCCATCTGAATTTAGTAAATGGTGTCCACCTGGCTGTCTCTCACAGTTTCTGGAAAAATTTGATGTAGCAAAGCTCCAAATCATTCAGACATTTCCCGGACAATGAAAATCCGACGAGGGGGGTGGACCAGTGCTCACTCAAAGCCTGCCCACAGGCAAATGACGCAACCGACAGGCGTGAAAAAACTCACGCATGCGCACGAAGGTTCAAGCTTGGCTGATGCAATCACACGTGATTCAAACCCATATAGTTTTTGAAAAAAATTAAAAGGTCGGATACTTTTTGGACAGACCTCGTATACTTCATATAACGCACACGATCGGAGTTAACACACACTTAAGGGGAAAACTTCAGTACCGAAGTAACTGGCTGACTGGTGTGGTTGTTTCATTTTATTTATTTGATTTGAGTGCTGTGTAAAAGTGACGCCACAGGTGGGTTAAGAGCAGTCTTTAATATTAATATCGTTAATATGATGAGAGTGCGCAAAGGTCTTACTTTCACCCTTGACTATTTCCCATCTTTAAATTAACTTCGGAATGAAATTATTTCAGGATCAGACTAGTATCTGGTGTCGTGGCTGACATAATGTGTTTAAATATGTTTCTCTTTGACAAACTGATGGTATTATTTTATTATCTTGATAAAGATAATGACTTCAGAATCAGAATTGCCTTTATTGTCATTGTAATTTGCATTGCAATGAGATTTGAGTGCAACTCCAAAAAGGTGCTTTCTGTGGTGCGAGTAATTTTTAGCCAAATAAAAGATAATAAAATTTAACAGTAAATTATTCAGAGTATATGTATAACTAGATAAACATAAGATAAAATAAAATAAAATGTGGACCCAGTAAAATGTAAAACAAGAATTATATACAACTGTGGAATCATATTGGACAGGAATATTGCACATGGCATTACAGATATTGCACAAGAAACTTAAAAGTGCAGATTAGAGTGGTTTGTTATTGTTCAGTACAGTGATCGCTCTGGGTAGTAAGCTGTCCCTGAGTCTGTTTGTCCTAGTTTTGACTGACCTATACCGTCGGCGGAGGGTAGTAGGTCAAACAGGTGGTTGCTGGGGTGGGATGTGTCTTTGCTGATGCTGGCAGCTCTGCTGAGATAGCGAGAGCTGGCAATGTCCTCCAGGCTGGGCAGAGAGCAACTTCAGTGGTTGGGATAGTATAAACAAAATTCATAACTGCAGCTGAACTCTTCACAACATCTGGACTGGGACAAACAAATTCATTGAAGTCTAGTATATAAATAGTCTGATCGTCTTCTGTATTTGTTTTGACAAAAAGTGGTTGTACAAATGTGCGACTGAGTTTGAATAAATGTAACAGCACAGTAATAGCATGAAAAATGCAGATTAATGGTAAAACTCTCTTTAAAACATTGATCATGCCCATTGATTTCTATTTATGTCTGGTTGTTAGATGCTAACCAAGATGGCGGTGCTCTGGCAACAACCAGCGAATGAGCGGATCGCCCCGGTCCTCCATCTACTGAGTAAATAGAAATCGACGGGGTTTGTATTTGTGCATGAAGTCCCGCCCACCTCTGCTTCTGGTTGGCTTACTATGGTATTTTACTCTTCCTTAGCCGATCACCATTACTTACGGTTGTCCCACCCCTCCCTCCCCCCTTACCGAAGAAAAGAAAAATTCCGTGCAGCTCTGGCAATTTGTTCATGTAAATGGGGAGTCTTCTTCACGGACTAAGGTTAATTATGGAGTTCCACAAGGTTCTGTGCTAGGACCGATTTTATTCACTTTATACATGCTTCCCTTAGGCAGTATTATTAGAAAGCATTGCTTAAATTTTCATTGTTACGCAGATGATACCCAGCTTTATCTACCCATGAAGCCAGAGGACACACACCAATTAGTTAAACTGCAGGAATGTCTTTCAGACATAAAGACATGGATGACCTCTAATTTCCTGCTTTTAAATTCAGATATAACTGAAGTTATTGTACTTGGCCCCACAAATCTTAGAAACATGGTGTCTAACCAGATCCTTACTCTGGATGGCATTACCCTGACCTCCAGTAACACTGTGAGAAATCTTGGAGTCATTTTTGATCAGGATATGTTCTTCAATGCGCATATTAAGTAGGACTGCTTTTTTGCATTTGCGCAATATCTCTAAAATTAGAAAGGTCTTGTCTCAGAGTGATGCTGAAAAGCTAATTCATGCATTTATTTCTTCTAGGCTGTACTATTGTAATTCATTATTATCAGGTTGTCCTAAAAGTTCCCTGAAAAGCCTTCAGTTAATTCAAAATGCTGCAGCTAGAGTACTGACGGGGACTAGAAGGAGAGAGCATATTTCACCCATATTGGCTTCTCTTCATTGGCTCCCTGTTAATTCCAGAATAGAATTTAAAATTCTTCTTCTTACTTATAAGGTTTTGAATAGGTCCCATCTTATCTTAGGGACCTCATAGTACCATATCACCCCAATAGAGCGCTTCGCTCTCAGACTGCAGGCTTACTTGTAGTTCCTTTTTAAGAGTAGAATGGGAGGCAGAGCCTTCAGCTTTCAGGCTCCTCTCCTGTGGAACCAGCTCCCAATTCGGATCAGGTTGACAGACACCCTCTCTACTTTTAAGATTAAGCTTAAAACTTTCCTTTTTGAAAAAGCTTATAGTTAGGGCTGGATCAGGTGACCCTGAACCATCCCTTAGTTATGCTGCTATAGACTTAGACTGCTGGGGGGTTCCCATGATGCACCCAGTGTTTCTTTTTATTCACCTCTTTTTGCTCTGTATGCACCACTCTGCTTTTAATCAGTAGTGATTGATCTCTGTTCTCTTCCACAGCCTTTCCACAGTCTTTTTCCTGATTCTCTCCCCTCAGCCCCAACCAGTCCCAGCAGAAGACTGCCCCTCCCTGAGCCTGGTTCTGCTGGAGGTTTCTTCCTGTTAAAAGGGAGTTTTTCCTTCCCACTGTCGCCAAGTGCTTGCTCATAGGGGGTCGTTTTGACCGTTGGGGTTTTTCTGTAATTATTGTATGGTTTTTGCCTTACAATATAAAGCGTCTTGGGGCAACTGTTTGTTGTGATTTGGAGCTATATAAATAAAATTGATTTGATTTGATTTGGCTGCTGAGAGTCTGTGGTTGAAAGTGGTTTTAATGAGCTTAGTTAAAGTTAACGCACATGTTTTATTGTCAGTAACGATAACGGCGTTGTAATGATGCAAACAGTAATTAGTTAGATTACCCGTTACTGAAAAAATGACACCAACAGTCTTTATTTTAAGGGCGTTATTCCCATCAGTGCTTATATCATAAAATATTCAAAGGGATCATAGCTTTGAGTTAACACAAATCACCCATCCCTGAAAATAATGTGTTAAAGTCACCAATTCAGTTTGCTTTGTGAACTAAACACACAGATGTATATAGCGTTCATTCAGTTGCTGAACTTGCCGAATCACCGGGTGGGGTGGGGGTTTGGAGACAATCTCCAGAAGTCATTGGGAAAGAGGCAGGATACATCCTGGACAAGCAACTGGACCTATTACAGGGCTGACACACACAGACAGACAAATTCATACACACTGTCACTCAAACCTATGGTCCATTTAGAGCCACCTATTCATCTAACCTGCATGTGTGTGGAGGTGGGACAAAGCCAGAGTACTTGGAGGGAACCCACGCAAACAAGACAGAACAAACTCCACACAGCAAGGACCATGTCTGGACCTTCTTACTGTGAGCCAACAGTGCTTCATTCACAACTTTTTTGGACTATTTAAAAATAATTAATGTGGACAGTTTTTTAAAGAACATATCTTCTACACATTTTTAAATCCACCAAGAACATAATAAAATCATTGGCGTTTATTTATTACGCCAGCCAGGTACGTAATAAAATCAATGCCGTGTATTTGTCTGTCTGTCTTTTAGCAGGATTACGTCAAAACTTCTACACAGATTTTGACAAAATGTTCACCACAGATATATATTAGGCTGTGGAAGACTCCATTCAATTTTCAAGGTGATCTGGATCCAGAATTCCATCAAATGTACTTCATGGATTCTCACCAAATTTGCTCCACAGTTAGGGCATGGAAGACTCCACTGAATTTGGTTGGTGATCCGGATCTGGATTGGCAGACATCAGAAATCTCTGATTGCTTTAGTTTTTTTCTATGTGGTGTCTGTGAAATCAAGGTCAAAGTCTTCACAGCCTGCTGCTGGCTGTCTCAATGTTTTTGGGATGAAGATC